>NC_053147.1:54542414-54549914 GCF_016808335.1 Panicum virgatum
TGGACTATTCCTCTCTCATGAATGTCAACACAGATGATCTCACAGAACTTTGGCTCTGGGCTCTGAAAAGATCAGGAAAAAAAAAGCAAAAGCCGCTAGAGCTTTACAACAAGAAGGTTAGGCCGAAGAATTTCCAAGTTGGAGATCTCATCTGGGAGTTGGTGTTGCCGATTGGGACTAAGGACCCGGCGTACGGTAAATGGTTGCCCAATTGGCACGGTCCTTACCACATAGTGGAGACTGCACCAGGCAACTCTTATCGCATGGAAACCCTCGAAGGGGTAAGATTCAGCCGCAACATGAACGGGAAGTACTTAAAAAAGTATTACCGAGCTATGGGTAGGCTCATAAGGCTATCTCTCTCAGCTCACGTCAAGAGCCGACACACTACCATCGGCAAATAGCTGATATCAGGTGCCTAAAGCCGATGCAGTGCCATCGCCTCAAAAGTCGATGCATTGCCATCGGCATGTAAAGGGTTCCAGATGTCTAAAGCCGATGCGTTGCCATCGCCTCAAGAAATGAATAATAAAGCTGATGCGTTGCCATCGCCTCAAGGCAAAAAAAATATAATAATAAAAGGAAAGATCTACCAAGCGAGGGAAGTCGGGGATGCTTGGAAAAAAGTACAATTGGCACCACAATTGCAGAAACCACCATGGTCCACCGGCCTTATGCGGTCGCCAGAGAGGAGACGGGTGTTGTTCAGAGACAAGTGGCGATATAAAACACCCATGAAAAGTTTTCCCAGTGCTAGGCGTTCCCATCAGCTAAAGCATTTGCCAAGTTAAGATAATTCTTTGTGGGTGCTAGGGAGGAACGCAGAAGAGGAAGTGGTCAAGCCAAGGTTTAGAAACGCTATATGTTCCAGATGATCGATGGTACCTTTGGATTTCTGGTGGTGATCGATTTTGTATTGACCCCAGTTGCGCGCTGCAGCCTATGACTGCACTTGCCAACACGAAAGGAGATGGGCAAGTGGAGTGTATATCTAGGCCCAGGATCATGACTACATCCATCAGAGTCGGGGTCATGGGGCCGCAGCCGAACATGGAAGCAGTTTAGAGTGTCCGACCAAAATTGCCGATGGATCTCAGAAGGTTTTCATGCTTCTCTATGGGGGAAAGAGTTAAATAGAGAGCATCGGCTATCCCTATCTTCTGCCAGGTAACCTCGTGGTCTCTGGCCACGTGTTTGTACCAGTTCACCCAGCCCTCCATGGGGAATGGCCCAAGCACGTAATTGGTCGGTCCAGATGTTTGGGTCAGGAGTTTGGGCCATGAAGGGGATTCTCTGAAGTTCTGCAGAGATCAGATTCGTGGTGGTTCGAAAGATTGAGGGCCCCAAACTCAAGGATTTAGAAGAAGGGGATTTAGGATCAGGATATCACTCGCCTAAAAATCCATGAACGGAACAAGATTCAAGAAATTGAACCTGCTATTCCCCCAGATTCGTTGGAGTAAAAGGGTCGAAATCTTACCTTTAGGCCGAAAAAAACGGTTGATGAGAGTCCCTAATGATCCTGCACCTGAAGAGGAAGTCATTTGATTGGTGGGATTGGTGAAAGGCAAGCTGTGTTCAGAGGAGCAAGGAAGAAGGTCTGCACAAATGTTTTCGAATCGTGGTTTTAAAGCCAGCGCTGCAGGCCACACTTCCGGAAAAGCCGATGAGATTTTCGGCATGAAAGGATAACGGTAAGCTGTTTCCGCATCGGCTGATTTTGAAGCCAGATATAGTTGGCTCAGAGTACTGGATTTTGTCGATGCGAGGGATAGGGCCCAGAGCCCTGGTATATCGGCTGAAAAGCCGATAGCTTGCGAGCTTCCTGGTTATATTGGCTGAAGAGCCGATAGCTGGCTGAGGATAGATCCGATGCGTTGCAACGGACCAAAATATCTACAAGGACCGATGAGGTGCCATCGGACTCAAAAAATTTATAAATAATTAAAATAAAGCAAGCAAAAGGGGAAAAGCAGTTTGATATTGATATTTCACAAAGTTTCATTACATGAGCCGTGATGATTTATTCATCGGCTTCGCTACTGCTACTCTTCCTAACGCTACTGGTGACTTCGTCATCGCCGCCGGGGGCTGCTTGGTGGAGATCCGGCTGATGGGCTTTCCACGACGATTCTGGGGCGTCATCGTTCTTGCTGCCGCCACTGATGTCTTCCAAAATCTTGCTGGCAGTTGAAGAGGTGGATACGGTGGGGGAGGCCTTCATCCGCGACGTTGCCGTCACGACCCACCAGCTGCAACGGTCGTCGAAGCTGGAAGAGCCGATGGCTGAGCCGATTAGTAGGCTCTTCAGGTCCCCCTCTGCGCTGGTAAGGGGTGAGGGAGTGTAGCAGGTAGGGTTGCTGTAGCTCCACAATTTGCCGCCGTTGTTGTACCACGGCGGGAGTTCTGACCTCTGAGGGGAGAACCCTGCTGGGTACTCCGGGGTCGGTGGTCGAGAAGAAGAAGTGGAAGAGGGGCTAGGTGAAGAAGATGGAGAGGAAGGAGGAGTGTTGTTGCTATCGCTGGAAGGGGCCATCGGGAGATGAACAGTGATTGGAGGAGGGGAAAATTTTCTGCCAATGGGGGAAGTATGTGGAAGCAAGGCGATGGTGGCAGATTATAAAGGCACCGAGCGGAAGGTGAAGGGGTTCGGCTCGATTTCCAACAGGTCATCGACGGTCAATATGGTGCTGCGTGTTTTCGAGGAGTTCTACTCTGATTTCGCAATAATTATTATTGACAAAACCAGGGGCATGTGTTATCACCGGAATTTGACCAGGATAGATATGGGCCGAGATTGTCTAGTGGGCCGGTTTGGATCGTCCAAGGAAGAGGCGATTGCGGTTCGCGACAGGAGCCGATGGGCTTTTGTTTATCTATATTCCTTAGAGATAAGATTAGTTTCTATATTTAAACTAGAGTTTATTTTTAGCTTGTACACCAAGTCTCCGGACTATAAATATGTACCTATTCAATAATGAATAAGGAGGACGACTTTCCGTTTCCACGCAACGGCCGTCTCCAACATCCTCTCGGTGCATTGCCAGCCCTAATCGTATTAGGGTTTTCCTCTAGGTAAATGTCATGCTGCCCTGACGATTCTATCGTTAGGGCATCATGGCTTTTAGCCTTTTATCTTAGTAGATCTTGTATTGAAGCGTTTTTTATGGCAAGATCTGCTAATTATCTTACATGTTTATCGATCTTATATGTCTTTATGCTTCATGAAGTAGATTGGTTTGCGTGTAGCTTGTTTCGTGTGCTTTAATGTCTTTTTATGATCAATAGCATGAGTTTATCTTTGGCGCGTAGCATGCTTTTAGATCGGCACGATACGAGCACCTTATCTGGCATGTTGTAGATTAATCGGCTCTCACAGATGGCTCTTTCTATGCTTAGTAGATCGGTTTATCAGATGGGATGTTCCTATGTTCATCTTTCATGTTTAGTTGTGTTGTTTACGTTAAGGATGTCCTCATATTCGTATGCGTTGTGTATCTGGCCCTGGTAAGTCAGGATGTTCCTATATCCATGTGTACTGTTTATCTGGTCTTTAATTTGATCTACTTTCTAGCATGTTTTATGTTCATCTGGCCCTATCTCGTGATCGATCTTTTATGCTTAGCAAGAACCGATCTGGGTAAGCAGTTTCGTATACCTTTATGCCTCAGATAAGTTTTATCCTTGAGCCCATTTTGTTTACCTGGAGTGCCGATATTCGCAATCGGCACGTTTGCACCATGTTTGATCTGAATCGGTTTTCTTGTCGATATCCTGGAGTGCCGATCTTCGCGATCGGCACATCGCGCCATGTTTGTTCAGAATGCATTACCTAGCCGTTTGTTACAATCCACGATGTGCGCTATAACACGTGCATGCAACCTGCTGATAGGATAGCGTGTGTCGAACACCCTGCCCGATATGTCTTGGATTAGATCTGTTCGTGTGGATGGATTTCCTTAGAGATCCTAGGTTATGTTCACGTTTGTACGTAGCAAGAACCAATCCAGATGGATAGATTTACCTATATCATGTTCTGGAGTAGGTTTATATTCCTTTATAGGATGTGTTTTTATGTTTTATCTCCTCTCTTTATTGAACGCATCTACAATCGGCAGATGTGCCGATATGCCTGTGAATGTCCCCCGATCGGCTAATATTGCCGACGCAAGATTCTAGGGTTGACGAATGTCGATCCATGGGATCCGGCAGGAATTTGACGTTTACTCTCGTGTGATACAGGGAAAGTAGGAGACAGGAATCGCGTCACTCACCCCTTCCTGGCTGCAGGTCGAGCCAGGTGGCACGCCCTGAACCATCACCGAGGCTAGTTATGAGCCGCATGAGGAGAGACGAGGGTAGCAGCAGCGCGATCTCCCAGCTCATCGCTTTGTTGACTGCCGGATCCGTGTCCGTCAGTTTCCCACGGCAACACAAGCCTTTGTGGCGAGTCTAAGTGTCCCCGGAAAAAACTTGATTACCGGGAAGCAATACTCTTAGTGAGTGCTTCAACAACGTGGAGTATGAGTGGCTTTGTACCAAATCTAACCACGGGATAAATCTCGCGTCAAGAGTTTGCTTCCTCTCATCCCTATTTAAGCTTTCGCATTTCATATTTCAACTTATGTGCCTTTACTTTCTTAGTGTAGTTCAAGCTAGGATTGGCTATAGGTTGCTAAACTCTTTTGGGATGAGATTTTCACATTAGAAGAACCATAGTTGCACATCTAGATAGCATGTTTTAGATTAAGTTTTTGTGCAAACTAGTTACAGCCATAGGTTAAGATTTTAAGTTGCCTAATTCACTCCCTCCCCCTCTTAGGCTACGAGCACCCAATCACTTTCACTTATCTAAACTGGGGTTTGCCAAGTCAATAACATTGCCAACACTCTATATCTTGATTCAGCTTCGCTCTATGAGTGCACCTAACAAGTCGTTCAAACTCCAAGTATTGGACTGAGATGCAACGCAATTTTTGTTCATTATTCAAGAGTGAAACTGCACCTCAGAGCACACAAACGCACCCAAGTGCGACATTTTAAATGGCCCCTGTTCTAAATGTTCTTCTAAATGAGTACTCATCACATCAAGCCTAACATGTTTCCTTGCTCTGCTCATCATCTGGCTTCTGGGTTCTGTCAAGACTCAAGACAGTCCATGGTTGGTTCATCATCATCTAGTCAGACGTGTCAAACTCCTGGTACTACACTGAGATCCCTCGCCCTGATCCTTCTCTCACTCAGCTCAGTGCACGTTAGCTGCACATCTTGAGCTACCTGCACTATACCAAAAACTTCTCGATGTCCCTCATGCCTAACTACAACTTTTTCATATATGGCACACAGCATAATTAGTAATGTCACATTGTGAATGACGAAATTCTAGAGGAGACGAGAAGATCGATGGTGTTTGTGGGATTTCAGGCTTGTATCTTCTTTTCAGGCACGGAGAGATGCCCATCGGAGTCTTGCCGTGGTCAGACGCTGCATGATACGTCTCATTCTTAGGTGAGAGGTGCATATCGTTGAGCGGCTAGCTCTTGAGGGAGATCTAGCAGAAATACTTGCGTAATAAACTTGAGAGGGTGGGTACGGATGAGAGCTGATGAGACAACCTAGCCCATGGTGTGGATGTAGCTACGACGGACTGACTATATGTTGCATAGGAGGAACTCCTATATATATACAGCAAAGTTCTTATAGAGATATTCATGGGTTGCAAATTTACACTGGAGTCGCTCTCTTTAGTTTGTGTACACAATTTGTTAATGCCAGGGTCACTTGTCAGAGGCTATATAATAGGTTGGACACTGCTAATGGCTTCCACAACATCATAGTTCGAGTACCCACCGAACCACTAATGCATCCCACTCAGTACCTGCTCGAGTACTTCTCACTCTATTGGCAATTGATTTCAACGAATGTATCTGCGCTGCAAGGAAATTAATTAAACAGGCCGGGCTAGAATTGTTTGGCGGTCATGCTACTTGCAATCCAATCACTTCATCACTTGTTTTATCTTGATAGATGCTGATGAATAAATCAGCGCCATTATTTTACAATATTCAATTGTCTTTTACACCGGCCAGTTTCACCGTTACATCGATGGACAGACAGCTTGCATTCCGTAAGACTTGAGTGCCGAGTTCTTATTATTCATGCTGCCAGATGCCAAACCTTGCTGGCCATGCCAAATTCACCGCCACAGAGAAAGACGAAGCACGACACAAGGATAAAGAGTGTCAGGTCACACTTGAGTTCCTCCCCCTAACGGACTGACTGCCACCAGAGATCTATCCTCCAGCTAGAGTTTATCATGCTGATATCTCTCACTCCTAGATATATAGCTGTGCAAGGCTTTTTAAATAATGAAAATTGTGGAAATATTAAATTAAGTAAGGGCTTCTCATGTATTAACTAGTTGGACCAAGACAAAGACTGCAGAGACTTCAACTCGTGTATTCGGTTTAGTAGTTGCCAATCCTTTTATGTACCCCACCAAATATTTTTTTTGCTATCTCTCTATTTGTAGCAGTTTTATATACGTGTGTTGATGGGACACTAGCATGCTTGGTTGATGTATGCATACTAGGTTGGTTTCGGACTGATCATCCTACATGTATATGTCTTCTTTTTGCAGGCTACTGGTTCATGCACAGCAATGGCAATGCTATGGACACTGACAGCGATGGCAATGACTACAATTATATGGATAAAAAAGAGAGTTGTGATGATAACTTTTAGTTGAAACATAGTTGACGCTAACCTTTTGAGTACATGGTCTTATCCCAGGACCTTTTTCGCACATGTTGTGCTGGTTCAGTAACATCAATGTACCCTAAATGTACTTCTTCCACCATATGTGGCACTTACTAGTAATTAACCTTAGAGGAAGAACCCCATTTTCTGAAACAGGCCTCTGCTTTGTCATGCCGCATTCCACACCTCTACCATCGACTCTTTACAAGTATCCTGTGCCACAGAAATTGTACATGTTTTGGCTAGTGGCTTGGGAATTTAGATGACAAGGATCAGAGGAGCTGATGTTGAGTGCGAAATGGCGGCAGCTGCATGGCATGACATATGTTGTCCGGCGATAGGAATGGGACGCATTGGAAATGCATGCAGAACTCGTTCATCCGGTTATGAAATAACTTCTTCCAATCGTTTTGAGCGCTGTTGCTATTATTTGGACTTCATCAACGGGACCTAAAAGCCTACAAATATTCACGTAACAAACTTGTTAGTCCTAATCACTATAATTATCATTGAATCACCAAAATCGCAATTAATGGTCTAGTAGAACCATTTTCCTTACAGTGGTTAAAGCTAGTTGTTTGGCTAATACACTGCTGAGTTCAAAAAGTATTGTGTATGGAATTGATGAATAAAGCTTTCCATCAATACTACAAAAATAATTTATAGCAACGCCCGATTTTTTTTAGGACGGACCAATTTTGCACCCGTTCTTACAAATGGAGCTGGTGCACTGTAGTAACT